>NC_060895.1:9235324-9280324 GCF_014805685.1 Silurus meridionalis | reverse complement strand
TCTTCCTGGTACCCTTGGTATATGAATACGGGGCAACACGGAACCCAAACATTCATATATTAGGCAACTGTGATAAAGCAGTAGTTGCACATTTTTTTACTTTTTTTTTTAACATTTAATTATTATTTATTAATTTTACCAGAAGTGCCAATAATTCTGAAGGTGTCCGTAACTTTAATATCGATTTTAAAAAAAGCTGGTGTGAGTGAAATTTTTTGCGGTGTTAAGATACTCACAGCTGTCTATGTCCCTCAAGGCTGGATCTGAGACAGGGCTGTAGGAGGGAATGCTGTTGTTGACTGTTGAGTTTTGAATGAGGTCCGGACCCTCGCTCGACAGGCTACCCCGTAAACGTCCACCGTCTACCACTTCACACTTCCCCATTGCTGGCTGTGACATCTGCTTCAGTGGCCTAGGCTTGTTTCCTTCCACAGCACGACCTCCTGCTTACAAACAAGCACAATGTAGAAGCAGTCTTAAGTAGTTAACCTAAAGAATTTATCAACCAAACACGCTGGAATACGTTCATCTGAACGGCAATTAGAGAAAGTTAAAAAGGACATAGCGATCAATATTACCAGGTGTTGTTTCAATGCGGCTTGGCCGGCGCTGAGGCCCTAGGATATTAAAACGAGGCTTCTTCACTTTTTCTTCTCCTTCTTTCTCCAGCTTGCTGCTCTTCTGCAAATATCCAGACTAAAACACCCTTTGGTGAGTGCCTCGAAAAGCAAAGGCAAGCACAAAAAGGCAAGAAGAAAGTTACCTACCTTGATCTTGGGCAGGAAATTTATGCGTACACGTTTAGATTCTAGGTTGCGGTGCTCTTTGACTCTCACACCCAGATGCTTCATGTAGATGTAGATCACATACTGTATAGTGGTACTGCAAAGATAAGAACTATTATGAGCTATTTACACATACAGAACTTTGCAAATTTGAAAATGTCAATGCCAATGTGGAGTCTTTTTGTTTCTTATACCATATGCTAGCTTCAATCTTGTTAAGCATGGCCACAATGTTCTACTCCATGAAGTTCTTGTCTTACTGTACCATATGTCCCTAGTGCACTCTCCATTACGCTTTCTAACTAAATCGCGGCTGCTAGAGCCAGATGGCATCTCACATATGTTTCCCTCTGTGTCAGTGCTCTGTGCTTTCATCCATTATGTAAGTCAACAGTTATGACTTAAGATCCTAATTCAAAAGTCTCGCATTTACATGCACAGATGGCCAACAGGCTTATTATAACACGCCTTGTCTTTAAATGTTTCCGCAAGGTGGACATGAAAGGATTTCCTCACCACTTTTCTTCTTCTGCAGCTAGTGAGGACAACCTGTTGCACAAAACAGACAGGTTAAGAGAAAAAGCAGTCTTGAGTAGGATGTTTAGCCTGAATAGTATTATAAGTAACTCTTACAGAATGTCATCTATTTTGGTCAGGATGTTCTCAGCACAGGATCTCTCCCTCTCCAGAGCAGTGGCGTCTTTTAGCTGCTCTGTGTCCAGATGAGCTAGCTCTTCCTCAGCTAAGGTTAGTCCCATACTGTGCTTATGTCTGCATAAACACACACAGACACATTTTAAATTATTAAAGTACAATGTAACTAGGGTTGCAAAGGTGGGAAACATTTCCAGAAACTTTCAATGGAAACTTCATCTGGGAAATTTGGGGATAATTTCAAGTGCGAAACTTACCAGGAATGTATGAGAATTTACATTTGTGGGAATACACTTTTTTGTTGATAAAATGTATATACACGTGTGTTAGGGAAGTGAAGAAAAGAGTGCAGGCAGGGTGGAGTGGGTGGAGAAGAGTGACAGGAGTGATTTGTGATAGTAGGGTATCTGCAAGAATGGAAGGGAAAGTTTATAGGACTGTGGTGAGACCTGAGATGTTGTATGGATTAGAGACAGTGGCACTGAGTAAAATACAGGAGGTGGAGCTGGAGGTAGCAGAGCTGAAGATGTTGAGGTTTTCGTTGGGAGTGATGAGGATGGACAGGATTAGAAATGAGTTTATTAGAGGGACAGCCCATGTAGGACGTTTTGGTGACAAGGTGAGGGAGGTGAGATTGAGATGGTTTGGACATGTGCAGAGGAGGAACATGAGTTATATCGGTAGGAGAATGCTGAGGATGGAGCCACCAGGAAGGAGGAAAAGAGGAAGACCAAGGAGGAGGTTTATGGATGTGGTGAAGGAAGACATGAAGGTAGTTGGTGTGAAAGAGGCAGATGTAGAGGACAGGGTGGTATGGAGACGGATGATCCGCTGTGGCGACCCCTAATGGGAGCAGCCGAAAGAAGAAGAATATAAAACTGTATCATATACAAACATAAATATAAAATTGTGTTTGGTCATAAGCTGACATGCATGCAAACTAATAAGATTTTTAAAAATGTTGACTGATTTAATTGTTATATAATATGTAAGATAATTTATAATTTAATTATTTATTTAATATAATTATTTAATATAATTTATAAGATAAATAGCTTACACACAGCACAAGGATGTTTTCGAAATAAATGTATGCAATATTCATGTAATTCACGTGAACGTTCACCAAGGTGGACATTTATTTTTACATAATTTTGTGTGCAGGATTACAGAAATGATGCATGTTATGTTATGGAGGAATGCACATCGCATGTACAGGGTGTGGTCTTAATATCCTTGTAGTTATAGGCTATAGGCAATTTTAACCTGCAACTAACCTGCAATTTTGTATTATTATTATAGGCTAACCTGCAATTTTATAAATTCCCAGTTTATTCCGATTAATTCCCATATAATCCTGATAATTCCCATGTAACAGTGTTCCGGAATAAATGCAACACACAACAACCAGTTAAGGAATTAAAAATTCACATTTCTAATTAATTCCTATTCACATGATGATGGATTTTTTTGGCAACTTTTTTTACTTTATCACATTCTAATGAAAAATATCTTACAAAGTACACTACATTTCAGAAAAATATGCCATTGCTCACTACTTAAAATTGAATGCATAAGTTGTGTTAAACGACATCCTGTCACGAGACCAAAGCAGTTCTCGCAAGAGTTTGTCTCGCAAGGGAACATAAATGGTTTACCCCATTCACCCCTGTTAAGATTAATAACAGTATTATACACTCACTGGTCACTTTATTAAGAACATCTGTACCTTGCTAATTAATACAATTATACCATGTCAGTCATGTGGTCGCAATGCATTAAATCAGGCGGTTACAGGTCCAACAGTGAAGTTAATCTTCACAGCAAACATCAAAATGAGATGAAACTAAAAATGTGATCTCAATAAAGTTCCATGGTTGAGGGTTCATGCAAGAGTATTATTACATCTCTCTGAACAAATTATAAAAACCTTGCCTTTGTTGCCCAGATTCTGTGAGCTTAGACTGACTGTAACCTGATGTGGGGATCTGATATCCTTCTTCTACACTGTTCTAAACAGTGCTTATTTGAGTTGCTATAGTCTTTTTGCCAGCTCAAACTAGTCTGAAATTTCCTCTGACACACACACACACACACATATACACACACACACACACACACACACACACACACACACACACACACACATATATATATATATATATATATATATATATATATATATATATATATATATATATATATATATATATATATATATATACACACACACACACACACACACACACACACACACACACACACACACACACATATACACACATATACACACACACACACACATATAGATAGATAGATATATAGATACACACACCCACACGCATATATTGTTATTACACTGTGACTGTTCAAACAGGACTTTCAAACTTGCAGCTCACAAATATCGAAGTGACATTTAAAACACTCCCTTTTCAAAGTTAGAATTTTCACCAACGTTAGTGCATGCTGCTAGTCGGGCAAGAAAGTGAAATATTGAGCTGACCTTCAGTAAAGCTTTTTCTAGAGTCCCGTAAACAGTTCTGTACACTGTTTATTTTAATTATATATGCTAGACACAAATATGTGTGCTGCCACTGACAGAAAAAAAGATTAACTGCAGTGGAAAATGATATTTGATCATGTCATATTAAACTTGATTATTTACCCTGTCGATGTGGTTCACCAAATATCTGCTTATTAAATTATTGCATTAACTGGATGATTATTCAAAGGCACATTCCTAATCAAAATTTCATTAGCCTCAAGATAAGTCATAAACCTAGTATTCTGTTTATTACATTAAAGAAAAAAATACCAAATGTCTGAATTTCCAAGCTGAGCACAATAATATAATAAGAAACAGATTCACCTGAAGTCCTCTAGAATTCTGTTCACTTCAGGGAGAAGTGTGTATTGCATTGTCTGAACATATTGTCTGTGCAAGTCCTCAGGAATCAGCTCTGGCCTCCGTCGCTCTAGAAACACCACAGATGCAACACTCTGTCATTTGCAGAAAATAAACACAGTCTTTTGCTGATTTATGAGCACGCCCTAGGTATTCACCCAACGGTTTACTCCTCCTATAACTCCATCACACATGTCTGAGAAATTATTATTTATATTTGTGGTTAAATTAGACCTCGATCTCGGCACATCTGAATGCATAACACAAGCTGTCCGGTGGGAAATAATTGTTTGGCAGAAAAAAACGCTTGAAGAACAAATAGCACAACTTGAAAACAGTTCATTATAATCTATGCATGCATTTTTAAAAATTATTCTGCATCTATTAAAATAAAACATTTAAATTTCTACAAAAACTTACCAAGTTCGGAAGAGATTGATTCAGGCACAGTTACTTTTAAGTTCTGTTGAATAAAAAAGATATTGTGTTAAATTATAAGCATTGTCATTTTATCAGAATGGGAAGAATCAGCAGGCACAAGAACATTATACATTATACAAACAAGCTCAACAAAACCACCATTGCAAAAATCTTTATTACAAGTCGAATTCCTCAAAAAGATGAGATGCTCCAGAAAATAATGATTTGCATTATTAGATTTTTATTCAAAATAAAATATGGGCAAAACATCAAAAGTTAAAACTGAAAAAATTTACCATTTTAAAGAAAAACATTTAGGTCATTTTAATTTTGTTTGCTGTAACATAAAGAAATTGGGACAAGGGTAACAAAAGGCTGGACAAGTAAGTGTTACTAAAAAGAAACATTTTGCAGCTAATTTGAGGCAAAATCTCCTAGAATTATGAATGGGCAGAGCTTCACCAATCTGCATCAAAAAACTGGAACAATTTCAGAATAATGTTCCTCAACATAAAACTATGACTTTGAATATCTTATCATCTACTGTACATAATCATAACGAAAGATTCAAAGAAGCTAGAGAAATCTCTATGCTCAAGGGACAGGGGCAAATATCAATATTGAATGCCCATGACCTTCGGGCCCTCCAGTTGCACTGCAGTTAAAAACAGATACATTTCTGTGATACAATTCACTGATTGAGTTGCATCTCCAAAAATCATTGTCAGTGAACACAGTTTACCCTGCCATCCACAAATCCAGTTTAAATCTCTAGCATGCAAAGAAGAAGCCATATGTGAACATGATCCCAAAAGACAGCCATCTTCTCTGAAATAAACTATGTACACTGTGTCCTACAAACTAAAGAGGAAAGGGATCATCTGTTTTTTTGTTAGTGCTCATTTCAAAAGCCTGCATCTCTGATGGTTGGAGGTGCACATTAGTGCCCATGGGTCGCTTGCACATCTGAAAAGACACCATAAATATTATGAGATATATACAGGTTTTAGAGCAACATATGCTTCTATCCAATTGTCTTTCTCAGGAAAGGCCTTGCATATTTCTGCAGGACAATGATAAATCCGCATACTGCATATATTACAACAGCATAGCTTCATAGTCTGGTTGCTGAACTGGCCTGCCTGCATTCAACACCAATTCAAAATATCTAGCAAATGCTCTCCTCAGTTCCCAGACTGATATTTAACGAGGAGGAATGCTACACAGTGGTAAACGTTGCCCTGTCCCAGATTTTTTACATGTTGTGGTCATCAAATGCAAAACCCATCAGATCTTGGTACATTTCCTCAGTTTCAACATTTGATGTTTTCTACAATCTATTGTGAATATAATATGGGCAAAACTTTTCATACTGTTATGTACATTTTACATAGTGTCCCAACTTTTTTAGAATTGGGGTTGAAATTATCATTTTTGATTAAACAATGTATTATGTGATATATCACTGATTATAGAACGCCGCAGAAGGGCCAAGTATAGACCAAATCCCAGGACATAAGGATACTTCTTAAGAAAGAGGTCTAGGTCCTGCTCAGATGTGCCATGTTCAGCTTTGACAGCATGGATCGACTTTAAGAACATGAGTATGGATGCGAATTTTACTCACAGCCCCTTTGTCAATGAAAAAAGTGAAGAAGTCCATGAAAATGCGCCTGGTTTCTTTGGAGTTGGTCAGCTTGTAAAGGTCAGCATAAAGATAACAAAGCTGTACAGGGAATACAAGACATGTACAATTATGAGGGAACTATAGGCATAATAAGATGGCTAATTTAGCAAATACATTATAAGATCAAGGATATAAGCTATCAGTCAGGGAAGATCTAAAAAAGCAAGGAGGAAGACCAAGAAATGGACAGATAAGTGCAAGATTGAGACATACCCCTGAGATTTCAGGATTATTGTTAGGCTAGATCTATTCCACTATCTAAGTATGGATACATTAACAGCATGTTTGAACTGGGCAGGTTTTTTTACCATATGCTTTCAGTATTTGCCAATTTTTATATCAAAATTGGATTACTATAACATTTAAAAATGTTATTATATTAGTAACATAAAAATACTACCAGGAGACATGTATAAAGACCAGCATGGTGTAATATTGATCGATGCGAAGCAGAGTAGCCTGGCTTTACTACAGAATGACAATAGTCCAACATTACAAAAACAAAGAAAACAATTGTAATATGGTAATTACCACTGGAGCAGGGTCGAACTGGGACACCACGTAGTGCAGGAAAGCTGCAAGATTGGCTGGCCGACTCTTTAGCAGCTCCAAACTCTGGAACCAGTTATACTGCACATTCACCTACAAGATACACAGGCAAAGAAGTCGGGGTGAGGAACAACATTTCAAAATGATCTGAACAGAGAATGCAAGATAAGAACAAAGAGCTGAATGGTACCTGCTCATGTTCTGAGTCAAAGTAGTCATCCTCAGCTCCAATGATTGGAGAGGCAAGATGAGAGGAAGCACTTTTCACACCAGAATGGAGGTGCGAGTCCTGCACAGGACAGGTTAGAAAAATCACAGGAAGTTAATCACTGTGTGAATATTAATCTCTTTAATCACTTGATTGGAGGACAAATTTTCTTTCACCATGTCAGAGGTGTCTGCAATAGCAGGTGAAGGGCTTGAGTTGTGGCTGTCTTCTTGTGTGCTCTTTGGACTGTTCGAGTCTTTCTGGCCAATAGACTTTGGAGAAGCTGTGTGGCGGCGGTGCAGCGCCTGTCAGGCAGCAAATTTGTTTACGTGTATCACAAGCCAGGAAGATCACATATAATTCCATTTTCTATTCAAGATCATTATCCCAAAAGTGCACTTACAGGGCTCCACCAGCCATCTGAACTGGCCTGGTCCACATCCACCACTCCGCCACACTCACCGTCTCCAGAAGGGAGGATATTCTGTAAAAACAACAAAACATTGTTATTGTTAGTGTAGACAGGAGTAGAATAGAAAATGTAAAAAATTGGAGCTCTCCAGGTATGAGGTATGGTGCTACTCTTTCAACGCATGTACAGTAACAAAGGTTAAAACCAATTCATGTGTTTTTGTTTTACAGTAATAATTAATTTATATATATATATTTTTCAGATTTCAGTTTTCTGATTTTCAGCTTTCCTATCTTTATTTTTATATCTAACTGGATTTAAAAAAGCTTTAGTTATATATTGGAACATGTGATTGCAAGTGTTTTTACACAGGTATGCCCTGTTAGATTCACCAGTTAAACAATATATACAGTCAATACAACATGTTGTCCTGGAAAAGAAAGAACCTAAGAAAGAATCCATACATCTGCAGGTTGGCCGAATAAAAAAACAACAGCAATTGAAAAAAAGTATAAAACCAGATATATAGAGGCCACAATACAAGATTCAAACCACTCATCAGCACTAAAAATCAGAAGTCCATATTGCAATTTGCTAAGAAATACAGAGAGCCTGAAAATTGTATCTCTACTAAAATGATTTTTAAAAAGTGTGGAGAAAAAAATCTGCTCATGATCCAAAATGTATTTGCTCTTTAGTCAAGCTTGCTATAGCTACTGGAATGGGCTTACTATTCTTTCTGTCACTAGACTTTAACCCAATTAAGCATTTGTCTGCATTTCAGTTTATTTCAGCATGATGGTAGAACCCACCACACAAAACAGACAACAAATGAAAGTAGTTTAGTTAATGTATAAAAGAGTACATTGCACATCCACGCACTTTCTTCCAAGAGTGCCCTGTGATGCAGCAGTTTGCATAGTTGCAGTTGGTGGCTTCATATGTTTTAGAGGAAGCATAAGGCAGAGCTATATATTTAATTCTGATAATTAAGTTTGCTTAGAAATGTGATGTGTTTAGATTTGCTATTACAAAGATTTAATTCATTACAAAAATAAAATAAAAATAACCAACGGTTAACACACAAAAATCACAAATCATTTATCATTTAGTTTATTAAACAGCAAATTAAATCCAATATTCAACCTAGAAATGTAAAAAGTATATGGATCAAATGTGCAGTTTTAAAGAAATGTATTTAATATAATAGACATTCTTATACAATGTGATGTTGATTATGCAGTGACAGTAATGTAATAATAATAGTGAAACAAATGTGACAAACAAAAGTGATGCCGGTTCAAACTGCCATTTGTCCGCTACGCTTGATGAGCATGTGTGATTGCTGACCCTGCGATTGTACATGTCCTGAAGAGATGGCAGATTACAGCTAATGATCCTTTATGTTGTCTTGATTATGCACTCATTGCTGTGAATTTAACCATTAAACCATTGAACCGTACAGTGATTGATGAGAAGAGGGTGGACTCGATGATTGGCATGTCAAACTGGGTCAGTAAAATGTGTTCAAAGAACTGCCTCAGATATAACATTCTCAGCTAGGTTCCTGTCAGGGTAGCAGGAAAAGATCAGGAAACTAAACTTTCCAGCAGCCCCTGCATGTCACATCACCACACACACCTTTCCACAGTGAAGAACCCAAAGCCAGGTTTTAAGGGGCAATGTGGAGGAATTGACAGACAACGTGAAAAATAAAAAAGGAAGACGGGGAAGCAAAATCTAGTGTTAACTCTACTTAATTTGCAGATCCTTAATTTGTTATACCAACTGAAGAGACCACAATCTTGCCTATTGGATTTAAATGGGCTTAAAGGACCAAAGCTAATAAATTCACAGATTCACCAGTACCAACTTCACAAGTTCGCATCCTTGCTCCTTTAGCATCCACTGAGAGAAACTTTATCTTCAGTACCTCGTCTTCTTTCTGCAGCTCCCGCTGAGTCGCCATCTCCAGTTCCACCATACCCAAATAAATCAACTCTTAAGTCAAGCTACTGATATTGGCAGGTCATGGAGAGGGTCCGTCACATGGTTGTGATTCCACTACGGCAGAAATCGGTCAGCACTGGTTTTGAGATAGGATGTGTCCTCTGATACTTCAGTATGTATATAGACATTTTCCTGGAGGTCCAGTAATTGGTGAATAGAAGAGTAAAGAGTTGAAATGCTTCTGTAATGATGTTTGTATTATCCCTGGTCATAATAAATCTGTGATCCAATGACAGACAGTGTGAGGTTGGTGCTATGCAGGCCCCAGTTTCTACCTGCATGTAGTTTTCTCCTCTGAAACTGCTAAATGGTTCTTAAGTTCTTAAGAAAACATTCAATAAAGCATTTGTAATAAAAGAAAAGGTCCATGTTTCCACCATTAAACACAAGCAGTAACGTTATGCCAAAAAAAGCCACAGGGAATGTGGTCTAGAAGCAAGATAACGCAAATCATTTATATATATATATATATATATATATATATATATATATATATATATATATATATATGTGTGTGTGTGTGTGTGTGTGTGTGTGTGTGTGTGTGTGCGTGCGTGCGTGTGTATGTATATATATTTATATATGCAGACAGACACACACACAGAGACACACAGTGACACACAGAGACACACAGACACACAATGTTCACAAGGAATGCCATGGGATGGATGCCATTTTTGCTCAGTTTGCTACTATTTGCTACTATAAGGGCCAGGCAGGTTTTTTCCCCCTAATAAATAGAATAACTGCATTTTATATTATTTTTTATTTAAAACATCTAATCTAATTTTGTTTTATCAGATTAATCGAAGAACAAAATAATCATCCACTTAATCGATTATTAAAATAATTGTTAGTTGCAGCCCTCAAAAATGTCTTGATTATCCAAATTAATTAAGTGTGACAAAAATGAAAAACAAACAAATCAGTATATATATATATATACACACAGTGCTGTGAAAAGATTATTTGCCCCCTTACTGATTTGTTTGTTTTTCATTTTTGTCACACTTAATTAATGTACACACACACACACACACACACAAACATTAACTAATAAAATGTAATTTTCACAATAATCACTGCAAATATCTTTTAATATTACATTATATTTCCTTTTTATAATAAAATATTTTGACAATTTGATACTCATTGATCCAGTATGTTCCACACAAAACCACAACACGCTATATCAAGGTATCAAAATGCATGTGCAAAACATACAATACATTTTAATGTAATTGCATTGGATATTAAGTGCTGGACAGCAGCTTTAACTTTAACCCTACATTTGTATTCTACTTTTAGCTGTTTGGATAAAAGTGTCTGATGTACAATGTTTAAGTGTAGTAACTGTGAAAATGAAGTACCTCTGTAGCTCTCTGTGTGTTTCTTTTGGCTTCCTGGATGTCCCTCAATAGCTGGAGGGTGGGACTCTTGACATACTCTTCCTTCATATCATAGAGGCCCAGAAAAAAATATAGCGCAAAGTCAGTGACAAACTTTAAAAGAAAAAAAAAACAAGCACCCCTACAGAATACTTCCAAGAGTTCAGCGAACAATCTCCAGGCTGCATAAAAACTAAATGTCACCCAAGAGCATGTGTGCCTCTTACTGTTGCAGCTGTCAGTTTGCCCACAACAGGAAAAGCATCATTCTTATCAGCCGAGGTCATATTTTAAGCATTGTGGTTACAGCACAAATTTAACAGACCCTGAGTGTGAGAGCGAATGAGGAAATAGACATAGTAGTGCAATAGTGTAATATTAATTGCAAAGTGATTGACATAACTTTACAGATAAAAAGGTCTATTAAACCGTATCCGAGAATAATGGACAGGAACAGTCTAACCTGCACCTCCTGGCTTTCTTTAACCTGCTTTTTCTCCAAGTTGTCCAGTTTCATGCTGTGCAGGACACTGTTCTCTTCCTTTATGGTCCAGGATAAGGCATGGGATATGTAAGGTGATAGTGAAGAACAGACATGAAAAGAAAGAAAGAAAGATATCATATTGGATAAAAGTTAGTTAGCTAGTAGTATCTAATAGTGATAGTTGTGTTTTGTTACCTTGTAGTCCCATTTGCTCCGGATGTGTCTTGGCGAACGTGTGAAAGAGTCTGGGGATGCCCCATTATCCTCTAGAGACTCTAGGTTCAGATTAACCTCTGAAAGAGGGATCTGGGGTAACCCAGGTGGACGGCCCAACACAGTAAGGGCTACATAGGACCCAGCTAAAGGGAATGAATCAATATGATAAGTACAAGTGGATTGCATACTAAACGCATACTAAAAATGCTAACGTCTATAGTTGAAATTGTAGCATTTATGTTTTGTAGCAAGAAAATATAGGAATGCATTTGGAATATAGGATGCATCTTAAATCTATGCTTTCTGTTAATCAGCTAATGTAGCAGTCAAACCAAAATTACTGAGAGGGGCAAAGATGTAGGGTGTCAAAGAGGTGAATTTGCTTTTAATAGTGATTACTTTCACAATACGCCACATTTAGCTGCAGAGGATATACAATTTGTACACACCCTTACGGAAAACTGCAATTTTTCTGAGGTAAAGACAGATTAAATCACTCCAGAAAAGTAGGCAGTAGGAATAATTCCTGGAATTATAAATAAACACCTTGAATGAATATGGTTGAAATATACTTGCTTTCAACCCCAAAAATGTTGCATTGTACCAAGCATTATATTAAAGCTGCAATGGTTCTTCTCATTTATAATTTTAGAATATTTCAAATTAAATTACGATTACTAAAATGCAGCTTTAAGATAAGATAAAGATATACCGTTATTCGTCCCACAGTGTGGAAAATTCAAAGTTCTAGTTCAGTGAAACTCATTTTACAATGAGAAAAAATTTCAATTTATTGTGCAATTGAGCTCAATGCCTAATACAGCTATTCAGTGACCTCTAGTGAAAAAAATGAAGCTTGTCCATATTTTTCCCAAGTTAGTTTTTCCCAAATGGCATTTTTCACTTTTTCCTCTTTTCTTATATATGGCACAATTGCCAAATCAAATATCACCACACGCCAACTGTGGCCTAAGTGCTAAGTTTGGCCATCTCTGACGTACATGAATACAGAAAATGACTCGCATTTCCACATCTTCGGCTATTAATGCTACGCATATGCATGGTTGCAATGGCACATTGTGTCCACCAATGACTAAACAAACTACCAGTAGTATTATCTCAAATCACAAACTTGTGTAATGTTATATACAAGCATAAAGCACCGAATGTTTATGCCTTTAAACTTATCAAAATATTTGCATACCAGTGTTCTGGATTTCTAGGAAAAGAAACACTTGGAATGTGAGGGTAGATTTTGTCATTTGATGCATAAGGTATCATTTGCATTTCTCTGCTTCAATGCACATACAGTCAGTGTGTTAAAAATAAACCAATGTGCACATCCCTCCCTTTTAACACTTTGTAGTAGCACCCTTTAAATTAAACTAGTGCCTTTTTGAATACACCTCTCTTACTATACATTGACTTACTTTGTCCTTTTTTTGCCACAAGGCATTTTCATAGCCTTTTTTATGTCATTCCATGGGATTTCTATTGGCGTGAAAGCTGATGTCTGATTAGGATGTTCCTAGACTTTGATCTCCCATTCTCTGAAGACTTTCATGGTTTGGCTTGAATGTTTGCTTAGCTTTGAAAGATAGCCAGCAAGTTAATGTGCCAACATAGCATGATATTTGGAGCTAGTCATTATCTGATCTATTTTGAACAGAGCTACTGTCCTAGTTAAAATAAACACATACAGTGCACCCGGAAAATATTCACATAGCTTCAGTGTTTCTTTATTTTGTTACGGTACAGCCTTATTACAAAATAGATTAAATTCATTATTTTCCTCAAAATTCTACAAACAATACCCCATAATGACAATGTGAAAGTAGTATGTTTAAAATCTTTGCAAATGTACTACAAATTAAAAAACTAAAGAAAATCACATAAGTATTCACAGCTCAGTAGTTTATTGAAGCATCTTTGGCACTTTGCACACCTATTATTGGGCAGTTTCTCCCACTCTTCTTTGCATAATCTTTCAAGCTCCATCAGGATGGATATGGAGCATCGGTGCACAGCCATTTTCAGATCTATCCAGAGATGTGAATTCGGGTTCAAGTCTGAGTTCTGGCTGGGCCACTCAAGGACATTTAAAGAGTCGTCCCATAGCCACTCCTTTATTATCTTGGCTGTGTGCTTAGGGTCATTGTCCTGTTGGAAGATGAACCGTTGTCCCAGTCTGAGGTCCAATGCGCTCTAGAGAAGGTTTTCATCAAGGATGTGTCTGTACTTTGCTGCATTCATCTTTCCTCGATCCTGACTAGTCTCCCAGTTCCTGCAAATGAAAACATCCCACAGCACAATGCTGCCACCACCATGCTTCACTGTAGGGATGGTATTGGCCAGGTGATGAGCGGTGCATGGTTTCCTCCAGACACGACGCTTGGCATTCAAGCCAAAGAGTTTAATCTTTGTTTGTCATGATCTGAGAGTCCTTCAGGTGCCTTTTGGCAAACTCTAGGTTGCGCTGTGATGTGCCTTTTACTGAGGAGTGGCTTCTGTCTGGCCACTCTACCACACAGGCCTGATTGGTGGAGTGCTGCAGAGAGGGTGAATCTTCTGGAAGGTTCTCCTCTAGAAAACCCTTTAGGACCTTATATAGACAGGTGTGTGCCTTTCCTAATCATGTCCAATCACCAGAATTCACCCCAGGTGGACTCTACTCAAGTTGTAAAAAACATCTCAAGTATGATCAGAGGAAACAGGATGCACCTGAGTATTTTTTTTTTTATTTCTATAAATTTGCAAACATTTCAAACACGATTTCAAGTTGTTATTATGGGGTATTGATTGTAAAATTTTAAAGAAAATAATGAATTGAATCTATTTTGGAATAAGACTGTGACATAACAAAATGTGGATAAAGTGAAGCGCTGTGAATATTTTCCGAATGCTCTGAATGCACAACACCATCACCATGCTTCATAGTAGGTTCATTCTTTGGTGTGTGAACACAATGATGCAGTATTTAATGCAATTTATTTCCTAAGAATGATCTATTTTTATGATTTATCGTCAAAGTTGATAAATTGTCAGACATTTAACATGGATTACCAGAAAGAAAAAAATGGAAGAAACCTTGCAACTTCACTAAGGTATGCAGACTTACAGTGACTGTAGATCAACTATGACCTATGCTTTATTCTTGTAAGCCAATGGAAAACAAGGTGGCACTGCTCTCACGAATCTGAAAAACTAAAAGGAACTAGAAAAACTAGAGGAAGTGCTCGTTATTGTTTAGGAGCCACACCAGACATTTGCCTAGATGTTTATTCACTTTTACTTGTTTCACATCTAAAAAAAAATAAAATAATTGTCGTCATGTCTACAGACACGTTTTGCAGTTGGGATTATGCATTATAGTCTTCTGGGACGCATGAGATTATATTAAACATTTTGTAAACATTTAAAATAAATTTTTTTAACTTACATTTGATCAGTTTCACCACTTCACCATGGTTTGACTGTGTCACCAAGGTGCCATTGACCTTTAAAAAAATAATAAAATTAATAAAAAAAAAAATTAATAAAAGGACAAGACATGTTCAACTAATATAAATGTACAAAACTTTAAGCATATTGCTGTGAGCTACATTTTGATTCTTAAAAAATTCCAATTTACCAATAACCTTGCTGAGGACATATTTTTATATTTATAATGCCTTAAATTGCCTGTTGAAAATCTAATGTACTGAAAAATCTGTAGGCATTACACCAGCTGTTACTTTAAACAAATTTAATGCAAAAAAGAAAAAGGGTAGCTCAGTGATTAAGATGCTGGACTTCTAATCTGGTCATGAGTTCAAATCCCAGCCCCACCAAGCTGCCATTTGGGGTCCTTGAGCGAGGCCCTTAACCCTCAACTGCTCAGCTGTATGAATGTGATCATTGTAAGTCACTCTGGATAAGGACGTCTGCCAGAAGCCATAAATGTAGAAGTAAATCCTTAAACGTAATTCCTCTTACAGAGCTTGTGCTTGTCACACACAATTGTAGCCAGCAGGTGGCAGAGTGTACATAGAATTTCATGTAGTGATGAAATTACAGTGGTGATCTTGGCACACTCTTGACCTGCTTATTTTGTTCTCTCATGGCTCATACATATGATCCAAAAAATCAGAAGGCCATTTTTGAGTCAACATGGGTGTGTGAAAGCAGGAGAAACATTCGAAGATGTTGGTACTTGAAGGAAATATGTTGAAACTACTGATCAAGGGAAATATGTGTACTTCTTTGACTGACACACCAAGGCTGAATGTAACACTCGACTTTAACCCTTTTATGCATGGCGTCCACAACAGTGACCAGATATGTTACTCCCTCAAAATAAAAATATATTGGAAAATTCTAAAAGTGATTTTTCACTTGTTTGAAAATGTACATAAAAAAAAAAAATTACTTTGTGATTTAATAATTCATGCTAGAAAACAATTATGCAAATATGGGCAAGATGCAATTGGATAATGTTAAAATATTACCACACCACAACATCTTTCACGAATCTTTTACTGTCACACATTTTTGTGTGATACAAATGCAGGTCAAAACACTAGGCTTGTAGTTCTAGTTTTCATTATTCTCATTCTTTCATTGGGCTTAATTTGAAGTGTAGTGTGGCACCTTTTATGGTCAGTGACCTCAATGTAATGGCCCATGTAATAATTTTTGGAGGTCGACCAATCCATTGGCTTTGCTGATTAATCAGCACAGATAATTAATTGTTGGCACTATTAATCCAAAATCCATGTGGATAGTTTTTCCAGGCTGCGTTATACAGTATGAAAGCGGCCTCTGGAAGCGCATCGTTGACGGCACGTTCTGTTTATTTAGTTTCAGTTTGGATGCATGTCTTTTTTCCCCCTCAATATTTATGAATGTGCTAAATGAAATATTATATATATATATATATATATATATATATATATATATATATATATATATATATATATATACACATACAGTGCCCTCCACAATTATTGGCACCCCTGTTTAAGATGTGGTCGTGGACTTCAAAAATTCTCCTTTTTTAAAACAACATAGAACCCAAATGCAAAAAAAGAGAAAAATCCAACCTTTTATTTAAGTACATTACTTTGGTGGTAAAAAAAAAAAATCACACATTTAGAAAGAAAAAAAAAACTTGAAATCATGTGTGCCACAATTATTGGCACCCCTGATGTTAATACTTTGTACAACCTCCTTTTGCCAACAAGACAGCACTTAATCTCCTCCTATAACATTTCGCAAGATTGGAGAACACAGAGAGGATTTTGACCATTCTTCTTTGCACAATCTTTCTAGATCATCCAGTGTCCTGGGTCCTCTCTTATGCACTCTTCTCTTTAGCTCGCCCCACAGGTTTTCGATTGGGTTGAGGTCTGGGGACTGAGATGGCCATGGTTTGTGACTGCTGAACCACTTTTGTGTAGATTTTGCCACATGTTTTGGATCATTATCCTGCTGAAAGACCCAATGACGACCCATCTTCAGCTTTCTGGCAGAGGCCATCAGGTTTTTATTTAAAATATCCTGGTACTTCAAAGCGTTCATAATGCCATGCACCCTAACAAGGTTCCCAGGGCCTTTGGAAGAGAAACAGGCCCACAGCATCACAGATCCTCCACCATACTTCACGGTGGGCATGAGGTGCTTTTCGGCATACTCATCTTTTGTTTTACGCCAGACCCACTTAGAGTGTTTGTTGCCAAAAAGCTCAATCTTAGTCTCATCTGACCAAAGCACACGATCCCAGTTGAAGTCCCAGTACCGCTTAGCAAACTCCAGGCGTTTACGTTTGTGAGTGTTAGTGAGAAAAGGCTTTTTCCTTGCATGCCTCCCAAACAGCTTGTTGGCATGTAGAGAGCGTCTGATGGTTGTTTTGGAGACTCTGTGACCCCAAGATGCCACTCTTTGATGCAATTCTGTGACGGTGAGCTTGGGAAATTTTTTTACTTCTCTTACCATCCTCCTCACTGTGCGTTGTGGCAAGATAAACTTGGGACCTCTTCCAGCCTTGTTTGTCACTGTTCCAGTTGTTTTAAACTTCTTAATGATTCCTCTGACTGTAGATACCGGCAAGTTAAGGCAAGTGGCTATTTTCTTGTAGCCATTGCCTGACTTATGAAGGTCGACACACATCTGCCTTACTTGAATGGTGTGTTCTCTTGTCTTTGCCATGTTGACAAATGGGTAAGAGAATTAGGCCTCTGTGTCACGTCATATTTATACCCCAGGGAAACAGGAAATCATGAATTACTAATGAAAAGTCCCTAGATACCCTGACCAACCTTAGAAACTACAGAAAAATATATATAAAAAAAAAAAATTAAATTTTTCAGAGGAATTGTTAGGGGTGCCAATAATTGTGGGACACATGATTTCAAGTTTTTTTTTCTTTCTAAATGTATGATTTTTTTTACCACCAAAGTTATGTACTTAAATGAAAGGTTGGATTTTTCTCTTTTTTTGCATTTGGGTTCTATGTTGTTTTAAAAAAAAGGAGAAAAAGTATGCAGGTATTAAACAGCCACTCTGGATGCTGACTGCAAACTCACCTTAATGATCCTGTCCCCATTCTGAACCCCTGCACGCATAGCAGCTCCATCTAAAAAAAGAAAAGAAAAGAAAAAGGTCAAAGGTCAAATTTTATGATAGAGTCAAAGTTTCAGAGGCCAATTTAATATTTAACCATTGTTCCTAAACACATTCTTCATTAGGAAAATTTGCTTTTATGGATTTCTGATGCAAAAATAACCTGCAGTGAAAAAAATGGAAAGGGCACAGCTATAATCTACTTCTCACAGCAAGTTAAGAGCATACGTGGCTCAAGGCTCCACCCTGAAAAGACTGCTAATTATGGGATAAGTCTGAGAACGATATTACAGGGAGGCTGCATCAGAGTGTGTCATTAAACACACACACACACACACACACACACACACACACACACACACACACATTCCTCAGATGACCTCCGAGAAACATTCGTAATGTCAAATTCAAATCTTAGTAGAACAACACCTGCGTCATAGCATGAAACAGAATATGAAATGAACACGTGATTGTGATGATTTATCCCAGTGCTCCATGTAACTTGTTGCATAAAGTGTAAAGATCAAATGCGTTTGGTAAATAAATGAATGAATGAATAAATAAAGAAATAACACTGGCTGCACAGACAGGGATCACTATTACTTTTTTACCCTGCACTAGGCTTCCTCTTATTTCCTTTAATTGGTAGTGTTCACAACATACCAGCTCCTCTGCTGACCTGCTGCCAAGCCACATCAGTCTCCATCCTAAGAGAAAGAAAGAGAGAGAGAGAGAGAGAGAGAGAGAGAGAGAGAGAGAGAGGAGAGACTGAGAAAGAAAAAAAAATCCACGTACCCTCCTTGACGAGTTGAACAAACACAGGGTTGTCTCCGCTCACTGTCAGTCCAAAACCGTTCTCATCTTTCTGAATGATCACACATCTCTGAACAAGCCCTAAGAGGAAAATAAGAAAGAATATGCTAAGTACATGCAAGACAAAGTTTGCCGAGATTCAGTCCAGATGGTAATGAAATATCCTTGTGGTAAAACTGATGAGAGGGGACGTATACTTCATAGTGAAAAAGATACGTGGCATGACACAGAATCCCGCTAAGCTCTAATGTGGCTGAAAAATTAGATTTGGGCCAAAAATGGGTTTTTCTGCCTGTAATATCAAATTTAATAAAAACCAATATCTTTTTTCAGTAACTGGTTTATCCTGGTGTAGGAACACTGAAGCGGCTGGAGGCGTAAAAATGCCTTTGATGAAATGCCAGTGTATCAGAGGGCATCACTGACAAACCATTTTTACACCCTCAATAACACTTCGAGGCAATTCCAAAAAGCCAATACACCTACTGCTATGTCTTTTAATCATTGTGAGAAAAACCCAGAGAACCCAGGGAACCTAGAGGAACCTTAGACTGACATAGGAAGAACCTTTAAAACTGCTAAATCGAACCAGAATAAGGAGCTGTAAAGTGGAAAAGTGCTTCACATACCATCATGTCTTACATATATTTAATCAACATAACGTGTACAGGTTTGGATTAATTACTTGCCTTGGCTGTGGGCCTGCAGAAAAACCTAAATTCAGTAAAGTGTGCACTAATAAATTAGACATAAGCCGAATCAAATATATTTCTATTTTAAAATACTAAAGCGCCTTGTTGAGATACAAAAGAAAACCGTTTTCAAGGATGGAAAAAGTGACGCTTTCAGAACTAAACGGAAAAATAGGAAATGTCAACATTTCACCATGTGAAGCATTTTCCCAGACTGCCACACAAACTAAATGCTGATGACAGCTTTTAGTAAAGTGCTGCAAAACTTGGGTGCTTGTCCATAGTTTAAGTGATTCCCTCTATATATTGGCATTGCAAAAGCACCTTTTTTTCATTTCACGCAGTCGAATCATGACAGCCATCTTTGTGTCATGGCACACTGCAAGTTTTGTTTATACAGCTATTTATAGAAACCTGAATATCTCTGTCCAGGGTGGTCCTAGCTTTGGTATCTAGAACACATTACAAGATATACACATGAACATACATGCCCATTTTACACAATGTTGTTCCTTACACTTTTATTGTAATGCTCATGACTGCTCACAATTTAACAGGGTTCAAGCGTTCTTCAAATTTGGCATTTAAAATTGAAGAATAAAGAATTAAAAATACAACAATTTCAGAAGAGAGCAGATTTAAAAACCAAACAATATTTTTCTACTTATAATCTAGAAAGATATCTGTAAGAAGACGCAATTTATAAATTAGGTCTTTACAGTTTATAAATGATTAAGCAATATGTAATGTTATGTTAGACTTTGAAAAAGTTTTAATACTGTGAGGTTCAGATCTTTTTTTTTTCCCTCAGAAATGACAAAATGAGCTATTAACAAACTAATTGCAGTGGCGTCTACAGCATTCTTACTAAAAAAGATAAATAAATAATAAAAAGGAATTAGACAAAAACAACTAGAAAGCACCTCATATTAAACATGAATTTGTCAGAGATTGTCCTACCAAACGGCGGGAAGCAGGCCGATTTGCGGCGCACTTCCGAATTTCCGTGTTTGTATAGCCACATTTTTGCTTTTACTCATGTTTCTCATTTTTGTTTGCTCTAGTTTACGCTGTTGGCCAATGACTCTCCTTCTCATTTAACCAATTTGTTTGCTGTTTACATTAATAAAACCTTTACTCTGTACACGTATCTGCCTCCGCTACGGTGTCACCTGACAGAATGTCGTTCCATACTTTCACGAGTAAAAGCACATATATACCTCGCACTGAAATAAACAGCATGTAAGTTTGTGTGGATACGATTGTAACCTCACAAAGGTTCGAACAACAATTTGTTGAAACCTTTGACATGATTACTATCATTCTCAGAGAATGTAAGTGAAATACAGTGTTGCTCTAATATAAGCAAAGTCAAACACAGAGATGATGAACACGTCTGAAGAAACTACTTCAGGAAACCATTACAGACAGAAAATTACAGGAAAAGACAGAGAGGAGATACAAGCCTGGTCTTTTCCCATCTAGTATAATCCTTTTTTTTTTTTTTTTAAACAAACTTGCTTCTTCATATAATCATTAAACCAAATTTGGCACATTGTAGTTAGTACTACAGGTCGACCGATTGATCAGCCGGCCGATTAATTGGCCCGATTTGTGGCATTTTTTTAACCGGCATTGTGCTGCAAATTAGGCCAAATATTAGACAGGCAACTCTGAGACTCCAAACCATGCATGCACGTTTTGCACTCGTGTAGCTTCCAAAAAAAAAAGATATGAAGAAAAACCCAAATCGGTTGACCTCTAGTTAGTACTAACACCACATGAAAGAGGTGAACAAAACCTCTTCACTGCTGAGCAATAGCTGATGAAAACAAGGTGTCTCCCATCCATGATAATGTCTTTTCACTGCCAATAAACAGGGCGAGGAACATATGTATAGTTTATGGTCAGGAAGACTGAATCACCGCACTGTTTGAGTCAGTGCTTCAGCAATGACTCTGTGTCTGGGGTTTGAACAGAGGACAACCGTTGGCATTCTGAGAGTTTAGCTTTACTGTGAGAAACACAGAGCACTTCAGTTCACTGCATAAAAACCCATACACAGTGTACACTTTTTAAAGGTGAGCAACCTCAGTTTGTTTGGATCTATTGACAGGGCAAGAAAATCCAAAAGAAGATCAAAGGGTAAAAGAGAGTGAAAGAGAAATAGAAGAGTTTACCTGTTGAGTCAAAATCTTGTCCTGGAGAAACGAAAGCCTTGTCACTTTTGGGCTTTTTGTCCGGGGGATGATCTCTATTAAGAATGCTACTGGTTCTGCAAACAGATTATCAGGAATCAACACATGTCCTTACTGAATAGAACAAGATGCAAAAAAGTGAGGTGTAGAAATCTGTGTGAAATCTCTTTTGTCCACAATAATATCTCAGTTGTTGTTCTAACATTAAGAGTCAGCGGAAATTATAAAGTATGTCACCTTTTTGCAAGAAAAAAACCCCAAAACAAAACAAAAAGCATGGAATGAAGTTCTCGAGTTAAACTAGTGCAGCAAATAATTTCAGTGTTATCGAAAAACTTTTAGCCGATTGCTGAATATATCCTACACTATATAGTATATCTAATTTCCCCGCTGTGGGGCGAATAAAGGTATATCTTAACAGAAGTATTGGGACACCTGATTTTTCCAGCCATACGTGGTCTTTCCCCAAAACGGTTAGTAAAAAGTTGGATGCACACAATTTTACAGGATGTCTTTAGATGTGGTATCACTGAATTTTCCCATCACTTGAACTAGGAGACCCAAACCTTATATATACTCATTCATGTATATACATATATATTTTTTATAGTTTCTACTTATCTACTTAAATTTTTTTATCCTTAAATTCTATTCCTTTTTTATGCTTAAATGTTGGACAGTCGTACAAAGCATTTTGTATGTCGTACTCTGTATGTATGTGTATGTGACAAATAAAATTTGATTTGACCTGTTCCTTCATGACAATGCCCCATGCACAAATTGAGCTACTTTAACTTATGGTTTACATGGTTGAAGTGGAATATCTAGAGTGGCCGTCTATAGGGCTCTGACCTGAACCCCTTTTAAACACCTTGAGATGAAATGGAACACTGACTGCACCCCAAAGCTCACACAACATGAGTACCTGACTTGACTAACACTCTTGAGGTTAAAAAAACACAAGTGTGGCAGTTATTATGGGAAAACAAATGGGCAGCAAATGGTGACTAAATGTGGAATGGGATGTTTAAAAAGTGCATACAAATTTCAGTCACGTGTCCACAAAATTTTGTCCATATGGTGTACGTTGCCAATATGTCCAAATGTCCATTATCATTGATAAGCAACAATAAAAATCATTTTAACCAGAGCATGATATTGCATTATATTTGAATTACTGCTTCTGGATTTTTGTGTTTTTATTCATATCTGCATCATCTTAAATCTAAAAACTGATATATTACTGTTGTTTGCACTCTATTGGCAGGGCTTTAGGAAACTTAAAACAGATTGTTCAGTGTATTGATAGTAAAAACATTCTGAGACGTTTTTACTGCAAATGACAATGTCCTTAACACTGGAATTACTCTAAAGTGTCCTAAAGAGCATAATGTAGAAGGTCATGTAAGTACCTGGCATCCTAAAGGCATATGGATCTATTACATGCAAGATTTATTAAACGACACGCTTGCATTTTGCTCCAGAATAAACAGCGAAGAACAACAATCGCTGTCATAAACGGTTTCAAAATGACTGATAGCATGCCATTAGGTCTTCAAGTAGACTAGACAAAAAGAAACAGCTTTTGGAAACAGCTTTCCTCTAAAGGAAAATTATATTGTGTAGTTAAAATCCTTAATATAGCCAATAATGAGCTGCAATTTTTTAAAACTATAAACAAACCAGAATTATGTGAATATTCATTTAATGTCCAAATTAAGAACATTAAGAATTTTTTTCCTCTGTTTTAACGCTACAGACCAGTACTTTTAAGATAGTATCTTAGAGCAATGCCAGAACTGCAGTCAGATGAAGTAATTAAATTGGCCTCATCAAAGTGAAACACTTGAAATCAGTGGAAGCAAAGACTCAAAATTTTGGGATACTCAACCCCGACACAGTGCCAGACGATCCACCAATCATCTTTCTAGAAGTGTGAGCCTTTGTCTGCCAAGCTTACATATAAACCTCCTAAAATAAGATTTCACTTCAGCTTGTTTCAGCACAAAAGTAGAAAGCATAAACCAGCTATTCGCTTTTTTCTCATGAAAAATAAGCTGGGAGATATTTCAAACCCAGGTTGACTGTGAAGTCTATCTCTGTCGTCGGGGGAACAATTTTTATTTTCATGCAGGCTTGAATGAGTGGACAAATATGAAGATTGTTGGGTAGGTTTATTAATATATTATTATTAAAGTGCACTAAAGAGAGCAGATTGGCACTGTGAGACGTTTACTGAGTGAATACATTCCTGTTCCGCATACGGTGTCTGAGAAACTGAATGATGCTGCACAGAACTAATCAATGGCCTAAAGCACATCCTGACTGAACCGCTACATAGTTGGAATGTCTTTTAGAATGGCCTGGGCTAACTGAAAGTCCTTTTAGATGTTCAGCTCAGGATGTGAATCAGAATCAGAAATAGCTTTATTACAAAGTATGCTTACACACACAATTTGACTTGGCAGACAGTTAAATAATGAAATATATATAGTGTAAAAATATTGTTTAAATGAATGTACAGTATACAAATCGACCATTGGATTCTACGTACAAATGTGTCAGTTATGATTGACGATGTGTAGTTATGAATATTTTTATTTAGATTTTAAAGCATATGCTAACTCTTACTGTGGTTTATATTACGAATTTGTTTTTAGAAAAAAGAATCAACTAAGTCCATTAGAACATACAGAACTAAAGAATCAGATGGGATTAGTCGGATTCCTATAGGTGGGATTTAAAACTAACTGTGGCATGCATTTCCAAGGCAGGAGGCACATATGTGGTAAACAGAGGTCCATGTCGATGGACTGTGCTATTTCCTAAACCCTGATCCAACCCCCTCTCTGTAAAAGCTCCCTGTTCTCCGAGGCAGTCAGAGATGGGCAACTCTGCAAAATAGGCCTTTTGTGGCTGCTCGTATCACTGAGGGTCTCTATATGGTGCTCGCACACTAAACAGCCTAAGATTCCTTCCTGATCCTCAGCCAGGCCTTTTCTACATGAAAAAAATAAATAAATGATCGGCAAAACCAGACTTGCAAAACTCATTAAAGACTCACATACCTGATTACTTTTTTGGAAAACCTGTGGAAACAGAGGAAAAAAAAAATCAGATTAAACATACAGCTTTCTTTTGTCCAGCTGTTTGCCTTAAATATTCAAGCTATAAACACAAAGCATTATATATACAATATATACAATATATATATATATATATATATATATATATATATATATATATATATATATATATATATATATATATATATATATATATATATATATATATATATATATATATATATATATATATATATATATATATATATATATGTATATATATATATATATATATGTATATATATATATATTATATATATATATATATATATATATATATTATATATATTCTGGGGTTGTAACAAATTTTACAAACAAGCTCTTTATTTTTTATGTCACTGGATTCGCACAAAAGAGGGTAGGACAAGAAAAGATATGATCAGGATTCAGGGCAAAAAAAGTACATCGCTGCATCGTTCACATGAATAAATGTGAAGTAGTTTTGAACTGAAATTCGAGTAACATTTCAGTGCAAACTGCTATTGTTTCACTGGCTTTATTTAACAACTAGATTTTTGAATGCATAGGCAGAGCTGTGTATATCTATTTATTCAGCAATCCTATACCCCAGAATGCCGCATGTTGGGCAACAAAACATCCATGTGAAGGTGAACTGAACTGTAATTCTGCCAACTAGTCAAAGTAACTGCCTAATAGCCCAGGTGTAATATTATAAACACAAATCATGTGCATGGGAGATGCACGGTGCATGCGTTATGTCATTAGAATGGAAAAAATACTGGACACTAGTTATAAGTCAACTGTACTGCAATTACTAGCATTTGAGTATATATGTTTTTTTCTACTCCTACATTCTTTAGTCAGAAAAAGAAGCTTTTTAGTTGCATTTTTTTTTAGATAACCCACAGTACAATACTCCAATGTTTAACTGCAATGTGTAACTCCTACTCAAAACCACCAAAAGTTGGCAAGATTTATTAATATAATATAATCCGACCAAAAATTAATGGATATATCAGAATATATATTGTGCATAGAAGCTTATATAATTGTATTTCACTCAAGCTTAGATTTTACCATCTTTTCATTTCAGATCAGACTGAAAAGTGGGTGCAGGGTGAAGGGAAGGTTCTATGAAATAAACAAACACGATACTGACAGGCAAGCTGTCCACACCAAACCACAGATTTTCTTAACCAAATAACACACTGTGTGCTAAGACAATTAGTTTTTCATCTTGGTTTTAAGCATTAAAAATCATAAAAAAGGAATACTGCACATTTGTCAGTAAAATGGGACAGCTAGCATAAAAACAGCTAGCATTAAAACAGCTAGTATAAAGACATGGTTACCACCTAAAAATGGAAAGTGACTCACACAGATGACAATTACATTCGAACTTATTTTCTGTTGGTTATAAACTATCATGAGTAAAGAGTAAGAAGCAAAAATGGGAAGAGAGAAAACAAATCCACTTGAGCCAGGGAGTGTGAGCCTGCTCAGACAGCTTTCTAGTCTGCAGTGAGTCTCGCTGAACAAACTCCCTTTGAGAGCAGTCAGAAGGCACTGAATGGGCTGTTTATATGAGAGCATGTAATACGTTCCATGGTGTTTTCCCCCCGAAGCCTGCAGGCTACAGAGCAGAAATGGAAAAGTAAGCACAAACAAGCTGCGTGGGTAATAATCATATCATTTAATGTCTGTTATTCCTTTCCTGTTTATCATTTATAACAGAACCACTGACAGGTTGAAACAGACCACATAGAACTCTGTCTCTATGGCAGGACATGATATTATATGTATACTATATTGACAAAAGTTTGTGGACATCTGACCAAAAAAACAGTATTTGCATTTTCGACAACCCGTTCCACATTTAACTCCATTTAGAGTTATAATAAACTCTGCTTTACCGGGGAGGTGTCCACTGCTTTGTTCTAGTGCATTTGTGGAGATTTGTGTTCGTTCAGCCACAAGGGTGTTAGTAAAGTCGGGTAATTATGTAGGGTGAGGAGGCCTGGGGTGCAGTCATTGTTACAATTCAACCCAAATATGTTTAGTAGGGTTGAAGTTAGAGCTCTAAAGCAGGATACTCAAGATCTTTCACTCCAACCCACTTCTCTATTGAGCTCATTTTGTACACAGAGGCACTGTTATGCTGTAACATATGCTACTGCATCCAAAGACATTCTATATAAATTTGCGCCTTTTGCTTGGAGAACTTGGAGTTTAGGGAAGAGCCACGAATAACTGGAAAACTCATATATCATGCTCTATGTAGGAGTCACTCTCAAAGTTTTTTCTTCGATTTTGGAATTTCCAATTATTCAAATTATTAAAATATTATTTCAATAAAATCAACAGGTTTGCTCCAAACATAACTTACAAATATAAAAATAAAAATTATGCAGAATTATTAGCTTAGACCTATTGCAGGAAGCTCTATGATGCCAATAAATATTATATATTAATATATTATTTTCAATATCGCAGCAGCTTCATGTAGGATTTTAGACCTAAAATTACTATGAGGTTGGTGAAGTTTTCTTTCTTTTTTTTTCTTATTTATTTTTATTTCACTGCAATATAAAAACCAATAAACCAATAGACTAATTAATTTGGAATGATTGGTGATTTGAGCTTATATTAATGGACCCTTTGAGTTCCAACATCTCGATGACGTCATGGCGCTAGCTGGAGGCAAAAAAAAATGGAAAACTGGAAGGGGCCAATACAAACCAGCACAAGATTAGCTACACAAGGAACGCAAATGTCATTGTGTTGTGTTGTTGGGTGCCAGATTCCACAGAGTACAGGCTCCAATTTGAAACGATATCGCAGACCTGCTGCCACTGCCAGACAAAAAAAATAAAGAAAAAAAAGATTGTCTTTTGTTGATATGGTTTAGTTACATGTCTAAAGATTTCTCATGCATGCCCACCTAATCAGAAATTGGGGAACAAGTTAATTGATTTCCCTTGTAAGGCTAACATTGTAGCATGTAAGTTAGCTAACTTCTAGCTAATGACAGAACCTAAACATAAAGGAAACTGTTTGTGTCATGAACAGGCCTGTGTAATGTGTCAGGTATGTGTTCAAGTACTTGCATTTGCTAACCAAAAGGATAGCTTGCAAGTTAGGTAGTAAGCTAGGCTAACATTAGCTTCAATTACATATTATTCTATAGACTTTAAAGGATAAACACAGCCTGGACCTTTTCCCCACTATTCTTTCTTATTAACGGCAAGAAAAGGTAAGAAATGACAATTAAGTCATTTTGACCTAAAAATATAAAACATGTCTACAAGTTAATATCAAGTCTAACACTTGAAAGAAAATATCTTCTCTTGTTTGCTCATTTTCTTTTATGTGCTGGCCAACTCATTTGTGCACTTTGCCCAGCAGATTCATTAAGAATATCAGCAAGGTGAAACTCAGACAACTAATTTGAAAATGGTAATATATTAAGAATATATTGTTATAGGGTGTTTTTTTTTTTTTAGTTTTTTTGCTGTTAATTGTAAATTAATTCAGAATCCCATCCCAGCTGAGTTTTTGCCGTTATACTGCAATGCAGTTATTGGAAAAATCACAAACTGGGAAAAATTACTGGTAGTTTTATCTGAGTTTGCCAAAATATATATATATATATATATATATATATATATATATATATATATATATATATATATATATATATTTCATACAAAATAATATACTGTACATCAGATTGATACATTAAACCTACACTAAGTACTAGACAATGAATTAGCCATGAACTTGTATGTAGATTTGTGTAGTGGTGGAGGGGTGTGAAGGCTACAGGAAGTGTGAGAATGGGCATTTCCACCAGTCGGTTGAGTTTTTGTGTGGTAATGGAAAATACCACTCAGTCAAATGAGACTGTAAGAGGTGTACCTAACCACTAATATACAACTCAATAAGAATCTGTACAGTTTCACAAGATGGTTTATGTCTAAGCAATTTGACATGTAATTATACCTCACATTCCTATAATTATGTCATACAGAAGTTAATAAATTACACAGGGAAAATGTTCCTAAACTGGAAGAACTGCAAGAGTACAAGAGCAATGTTTTTTAATCAGGGTTGGACAATACTTCATAGTAAATTTTTTACAATTAGTCTGATTAAGTATAAGAAAGTTTAAGTGTATAAGAGTATATATTTATTTATGGATTTATCAGTGGAATAAGCTGACTTAAGCATCCAATCTTAAGTGTAGAGTGCCAACTCATCATCTGCTATGATTATCCCGTTCTACACAACATAAGTTTACACTATAATTACCGTATTTTCCGGACTATAAGCCGCTACTTTTTTCCACGCTTTGAACCCCAAGGCTTAAACAACGAAGCGGCTAATATATGGATTTTTCCTGGGTTTTTCCTGGTTTTACAAACTTCAAGATAAAAAACTGAACCCCTTAACATTAGACCAATGAAATTGGCGAACGGCTTCAGGTGAACCAATGAAACTCTTTATATTAAATCAGATGCGCTCCCACTGAATCGGGCAGCAGCAAAATCATAAATATGGGTGAGGTTCCTCTGAGGTTTGACCTGCCTCTCACTAGGACTGTCTAGAGGAAATGTGAATCATTCATCACGCTGAAAACAACCGGGCATGAAAAAACGCACTTCGCCTGTGTTCTGAGCTGCACGGCATCGGGAGAAAAGCTTCACTGATGGTGATTTTTAAACGCACGACGATGCCAAAAGAAAAACTCCCGAGAGAAATTGTTGTGAAAGGAAGGAGAAAGACAGTGAACAATGACTTTCCTTGTAGGCTACTGTTTAGATACAAGCTGTGTAACAGACACTGTCTTTTATTAAAGCTCGTGTAAAGTTCATTAGTTTCAATGTAGGCAGATAGGCTTATAGACAGGTGCGGGTTATTTATGTTCAAAATAAAAATCTTTGTAAAATTCAGAGGGTGCGGCTTATATTTCGGTGCGCTTAATAGTCCGGAAATTACGGTATCCATATCTGTTTGAAGATAGCCATGTATTAAATGAGGTGTCGACTTTAATAAACTCTCACGAACAAAATAATTTTATCTTGCTATATTGATATATGTTAGGCCAGGTTAGACTAGCATTGAATTCATTAGCTAACATATAGTAACTAGCTAGGCAGCAAGTCAAGTTCCAGCTAGGATTAATGTTGAAATATTGCAGAGATTAAATTTTTTTTTTAAGCAGAACAGTGTAGATGTTTTAAAACTAAAGTAGAATATCAGCATTATATTGGTTAAAAATTGAATACTTGAGTACATTTAAACATAGCAGCTTTTTCAATACCACTGCTTTGGGTGGATACTTGAGATTCTCTAGACTTTCACTTAAGTACAAGAACCAGATGGCACCGGTGAGGTCGGCTGCCATCGGGACTGCTCCAAAGCATTTCACTACATGTCGTACTCTGTATGTAGTGTATGTGACAAATAAAATTTGATTAGAAAATGTGTAGCTTGTCAAATTTTTTCTTTTCCTCAAGCTTTATTCCTACTCTTGAAACCTGTATTAAGCATGAATGGGAAGCAAAAAAGAATAAGAATTGATAGTATGAGAGAAAGTATCAGAGAGGGGGAAAGAGGGAGAGAGGGAAAGAGAGAGCACACTGACTCTTGTTTTCTCAAGATGTAAAAACACATGATGTTTATATGATCGGCTAATTCAGCAGACCTGTGATGACATCACCACTTTTCCCCTGACCTCACACCACACTGTTACAGCCACACTTATACGGTTTCTGATGAAGTTGACTAATCGCAGACAGAGCTCATCTGTCCTCAATGTTCCACAGTCACAGTACTGAAAATGAGGACGCTCTCTTAAACAGCCGTGGCTGTTAGTCTAAGCACGATTTCCATCAATGAGCAAGCGAAAAGCAGCACTTAGGGCAAATTGGATTCCTTTCTTCAGCGTTAGCAAATTTGTCAGCGCAGACGCTGTGTCAATACACTTAACCCCGACCAACGACAATGAGAGTAATGAGAAAGAGTTACAACATTGCCTGTTTCGCAGACAGGAGTGCTCGCTAAGGGCTCAGTTTAATTTGCTATAATTCTAATTTTTCTTTGTGCATAGTTAATAACCCACACGTACCGAAAGCTTTAAAAACCTATGAAAGTGGATATATTTAACTGCAAACATGTAACCAGATCAAGATGATTGGCAAAGTCTCATGCAAATGTATACCATTGATAAAGTATATACAAATATATAGAAGAAAATGCAGTAAAATTAATAAAAATAACAGTTTACTGTTCTGACTATTATCGTTCAGGTGTAGCTATAAGGGAAAGACAAAACTATCCTCAGAGCAGAACGATGCCTACTGCAAGATTTTTCCTACAATAGAAAGACTTAGACCAACAGTGTTTTTGAAGGGCACCTTAATTTGAATGAAAATACAAAGGCATTTAGCAAAATATCTAAATAATTGAAGAGAGAGGAACCTTTTTTAAAAAGCAAAAGTATCTTGGCAAAAGGAATAAGGTGTTAATCAAGTGTTTAGACTGACATTTGTGTGATTTGTGTGTGGCATATGCTCATTGCCAAGCTAATCAAACAATTGACTGGATATTTATCTGTACCACTAACTCCCAATAATCTTAGTCTCAGGAAAATTAAATGAAGTATGAAGTTTTTTGTTAAGGAATAACAATTTACATATAACTGATGTAGCCTATTTTACAATTAAAGAACCTGCTAAGCTAACTAACACATACAGTATAGACATTCATGTAAGTTACATTCACACACATAGTTATTCAGTTGTTGTAAGTTGCCAGTTACTGTACTATAAAGTCACCAGAGGGTGTCCCTGGGTTTATCCTTGGGTGCCACAGCTAGCGTTCCATAAACCAGAAGATCGATCACATCCGGTCTTCTGTAGTCACTCCCATTGTCAGTTGGATCACGAGTGCTTTACTTTCCAAACTCCGATTGGTAGTTGGATCACTTGCCCTCTATTGTAATTTATCCCATTGGATTGGAGTACTATACTGTATTTATTCCCATTGGCACTTGAATAATGTGTGCTCTGATGTCTAAACTTCTATTGGTATTTGGATTGGTCACATATACAATACTGTCTTCAATTTGATTGGTAGTTAGAAAGCATGTTCTCTACAAGACTTTATTCTTATTCGAAGTTGGATCACTCATCTACTGTCATAACTCATTGGTATTTAGATCGCATGTTCTCTTACTGTCATTAATCCCATTGGCATTTGGATCACAGGTCCACCACCTACTGCATGCTTTATAAATTTACAGTTCTAGCTCTTCCGGTTTCCCTGTTTGAATGGCGAATACAGAGTACTACCACCTGAAGTGGAAAAGTTGTTAATGTTCTCTCAAGCGAGCACAGAACATACACGCACAGTTGGGTGTGTCAGATGCAACTGCCTAATAATCGGCCGAATTCGCAGCATAATCTGCCGATGAAGATTATTTTTTAAAAATGCCAAAATTGGCCCGATCAATCGGTCGACCTCTAAACAAGGGCTGACTGCTTCAACAAAGACCTTACATGTAAACAAAGGCTTAGGCAGCTTCTTCTCCAAACACTTGCGGGTTATGTAACATTGTCTACAATGTTTCCCTGGCAGAAATAGGTTTTCCCACCTTCATCCTTAAAAGACAAAAACAATAATAACATTCAGTTGTTTGGCAGTTAATTATTTGGTTACAGTTATTACAAAATTGCCTAGTTCAATTCCTATTTATACACATTGCGATTTACTGTGAGATTACAGGCTTCCAAGTAAATAGGTGTAGTCAGTCACACAGTATGTTGCCAAACAAAAACATTGATGTAATCTGACTGAGATAAAATAGTCATCTCAGCATCATCGATTCTGTTTGGTCATGTGGTAAAGTACTATTTATTTTAGTCATAACAGTAATGTGGTTTGTTTTTGTTATAACATTCATCTCCAGTTTTCTGATTTTTTTCAGAAGTTTATACATTATTAAATGGGTATGTGGATTACAAAGAATTTGTTTTTGTTTTGTATTGCATTTAATCCTTAGGCAAAATATTATAAGATATAAAATATTGAGCTATATCCTACCGATGAACTGAAATAAATGTAATGGTATTGCAAATACAGTAATCCCCGTAAACGAAAACCCGCGATAAACAGATGCCAACCCAAAAATTTTTTTTTTTTATTGTATAAGCTCTAAATCCGCCTTCCACACACTTTAAACGCACACAGAAGATATTTGCAAGAATATAGCGAGATGAATTTTGTGTAAATTCGTAGAAATACTGTACAATGTATCACATGTATAGTGAGTACATGTACTGTACAGTATACAGTTCTGTAGTAGCCTATGCGTAGTTTCTCTGCTTGTTAATTGGTTTAAGTGTCAACGTCAAAAAAGAGACAGAGTTAAAGATGCATGTCACTGCATTCTTTACTTTCTGTACTGTATTAAAATTTTACTTCATTTTATAATTAATAATTATATTTTTATTACTAAATTTCATTATTTCAACATAAAACTCCATAAAAACTATTCCCTATAGGTTTTTTGGTCTATTGTGCTATCCGCGAGAGACCGGGAAAATCAGCCAAACAAACTAGTTATGTGGCAAATGCAATTCCACGATAAACCGGGGGATTACTGTTTATAGAACAAAGAAGCAAAACTCGTAATATAAACATGAAAACCATGACCTGAACATGAAGCATAACAAAATGGATGGACAACAATCCTTGAAGAACAATTGCGGGACAAAAAGTACTAAGAAAGATAAGACTTGTGATAATTACAAAACAACATACGGGTGCAGTGATTAAGTGACACGGCATGTAAGAATGCAGTAGCTGATAGGAACCGTAGTCCAACCACAAACCGGACATACTGCTAAATCTTTAGAAATGCTTCAGTTTTTTGTCTACTTTTTTAATTTATTTTTTTCTAATTCTTCTTCTTAATTTATTCATATTTTTCTTTTCGTTTCTTGTTTGCCGACCTAAATCTACACCCCATAATATCACAGTCGACTGTGTTTAGCTGGGTAAAAGTAGTTAATAGTAGTTACTTTATAGCTTAAAGCTTCTGTTTTAAGCACATGTTCCTTCTGAAGATTCTTCCACACAGATCATTTTTGTAAAAGCTACTGCTCACAAAATCAGCTATTAAAACCCATTAAACCAATATGATGGTTCGGGTTGTGTATCAATAGAAATGTGTATAGTTGTGTATGTGTGTTAAAGGAAGTAATGACATGCGCAAACAGCAGGGCAAAGCAATGGAGCGACAAAGTGAATGAGAAAGGAAAGTTTGGTGGATGTGGATGTGTCAGTTACGCTTATGTCAGATAAAGAAAGATGTGTATGGTTGCATGCACACTACATTCTAACAACATGACAGAGTGATTTGGGGCCTAAAGTCTTTCTCTTCTGCTCTAGTAAGACCAATCAAAACGCTTAAAGCTAAACGACGTACTATTTTTCATACTTGCCTACGGGTTCACAACCTTGTTCTTGGAGCAAACAGTGTTCTGCTCAATTCCACATTCTAACAAACATGCATTGACTAATCAGACTAATTTACAGGTGAACTGTTCCTAAGTCGAAATGGGTGTGTTAGAGCAGGAAAAACAATACATGCAAAACAGAAGTGTTAGGCGTAGTTAGCTACACATAGCAAACTAGCTGAACTACATATTTTGCTAGCGTGGCAATAGCAAAGATATTTTTTTGCTCAACATAAATTGTCCCCTCATGCAGATGATATTTGTGCAAGTAACACTGGAGAGTAGAAGAGTTTGCCACCACTCCTGTGATAGATAAAATGTCCCAAAGGACCAGTGTCATCTTAGGATTTTGCTTTATCTTTAAGCAGTTTGCTGCAGAGGTTGCATTTACTTTATTTTAACAGTAAAGAATGTAATAAGTCATAGCATTTGGCCAGGAGTGCCCAATTTAATGCATAATCCTATACATCCAAATCCTAGACTTTAAACACCACATAAAAAAGGGAAGCATGTTAGCTGTTTTGGTTAATGTTTTTGATTAAGTAGCTGAGTATGGTAAGAGGTTGGTAACAAGTAAAAATGATAGGTACAAAGTACTTTTGTACAACTGTAATGAAGACAAAAACAGCTAACCATTTCAACAGATCACCACAAGTAGCTAGTAACAAATAGCTAATATAAGACTTTATAAAAAAAATAAAAACAACCAGCATATACATCAAATGTCCAAACATGAATGTTTAATTTACAGTAGGTCTATGAACCCTAACTAGCTACAAATTTCCTAAACTATACCATTAGTGTAAATGTAATGGAAAATGTAGGAATTGGAATTTTAGCTGTATAAACAAATGAAAATGACACAATTTAGCTTTAGTGTCATTAGCTACTTTTCTTAATTTCAGTTAGTCTCAGAATTACGATGGCGATATGGTCCAATGACCCCAAAGTAACTTATATTGTAAATCGAGACATGGCCTGACCTAACCAGGAGTCTTAAAGAATGGTGAATGGAGAATGGGTAGTATACTGTAATTTGTTATTAATTAAAAAATTGCACTACATAATTAGGCAAAACAGAGCAATTTACAATAACGTAATCTATAAACTTTACAGTATATACGTATGTGGCAGCAGGCACGTGGACGAGTGCTGGTGGATGAGCAACGGTTCTCTTGAGAATCAAACCTGTCAACGCGCTTGTTTCAGTGTCCGGCAATGCCGATAAAAAGGAAAGAGCCAAGGGCTAAAATTGGGCTTCGAAACACCAAAAATAAATTATGTGCTCTAACACAACTAAACTCTGTCAACTGCTATTGTACCACATATAAGCTGCTACGTTTGCCTGCCTGCCTGTTCCATTAATAATGTCATTTCATTCACAAGAATTATGATCTGAAGAATTATTTTTGCTATGACTATTATTGGAATTATGGAAGCTTAATTACTTTGTATTATTATGTTTATATATGAATAATTCTCAGATGTAAAGGGTGATATATAATTGAATTACATAACATCTGGACAAATTTCTAATATTGGCCAACCAATATGTATAGTGTATATAGTGTGTATATGTGTAAATATTCAACAATAAGCAGTATTTTCTGCAATATCAGTATAATTATATTTGACCCCTTCATGCTTACTAGAATTATGAGCTGATAGGACAGAGGAATAAACTCAACTGATGTGAACTCGAGCTCTGTAGAAATGTCGAAACATGATTTTTAACTTTTAGATAAACGTATATCAGTAAATATCACTTGAACGTCGTTCATTTTTAAGCTGAAAATATACATTTTGTAAATCGTCTTTTTTCAATTGTCCATATTTCCAGCACATGTACACATTCATTATATAGAAGTCAAGAAGGTTACTATGTTGACTGTGAGTGTTATAGTTTATAAGTTATTGATACGTTTTGACAGGCTTTGCTCGTATCCCATTATCATAATGGACCTTCCACTTTGATCGACGATTTTTTCTTCCCGGAGGCTTAACTTCTACTTCCTCTTAACGCACATTTTGCTTGGTCATTCAGCTCAGTACGGACATACACTCAGCATTCACTTCAATAGGAGCACCTATACTTCTGCTAATGTATACAATTATCCAACTAGCCAATCATGGGGCAACAGCACAGAAACTAAAATCACACAAATACAGGTCAATGCTGTTAATGCTCTTGATGTTCACATCAGTCATCAGAATAGGGATAAAATATGAGCTCTGTAACTTTATTCATTGGCTTTGTTGATTATCCAGATGGATAACTTTTGTAAATAGTACTATAGATCTTCTGACCCAAAGATATGAGTACATCTATGATCTAATCTCCTGGGAATTTCACCCAAAACATTCTCGAAAATGTACACAGAAAATCAATATGCATTGTGTCAGCAGGATGTTCTGCAGGCTGAAACACTTGATGAATCTGCACTCACATACTCATATCTTAATGTCACTCATTAATTAATTAAAACTGGCAATAATTTACAACATGCTGTAATAAAATATAAATAACACTTCAGTATTTGCTGTTACCGGAAAATGATTCAATTGAGGGTGTTGACAGTAACATCAGGCTGTATAACACTATCAAGATCATCCTGTGAATATAATCCAATTCTAAACTCTTTTTTTCCTGATAGTTTCAATGTAACCAGAACATGGTAACTCTTGAAAAGATTATGACTATCAATTTCCAGTGGTACAGTTGTGTGTCTGAAAATATAAAGTTTATTCATGATAGTGATTAACCAGCGAGTCCTGAACTGATCAACAGTCATTCTAGTTTTACACAGGAAATCAGAAGCCTATCAGTTGGCACACAGCCTAGTGGCTTGTATCAGTGATGTTAATTCTGCTTCACCTTTGGCTTTTGTTACATGCTATAAAGCCATTCCAACCCACATCTTCCTTACTATTGCCTCACAGATTTCTTTCTTCTTCTTTTTTTTTTAATACAGCTGGACAGACTTAAGCTAGACTTTAGCTAGCTAGCGTCAATTTGTGCCTGTCCAATGTCAGGGGTCTCTTGCAATATAATTGGGTTGGACAAACCATTTTGTGCAAATGATAGAGAATTTTATGAAGACTTATGGCCAAAAACTCATTATGTATTATATGCCTATTACTAGATTATTTAAAACCATTAATTAAAGCTAAAATATATCAAATACTTGCTTATTCCGTTCAACGTTAACCCTGTCTTTTCACTGACTAACTGTAACAAAACTAAATAGGGATCTGAAGAATCAATATCAAATCCAAAAGTAATGAGCTAATCTAATTATCGATTATTTTAGTAATCGAGTGGTCTAACAATTATTCTATCGATTAATGGAGTAATTGGATAAGAAGTACTTTTTCTTTATTAAAGCGCAATACTAATTAAGAAAGAGAAAATTTAGTGCATTTAATTGCCATATTACATGAAAATGCACATACAGCACGTTCAGAAAATCCCTCAACAATGGCCGTGTAAAGTAGGTTATGGGAAAATATTAATAAAATGTATTATTCTCACACATGTATTTATTTATTGAATCTCACACAGTATCGCGATGTGGTTTTCTTGTCTCCGGAAAAAGCTGCTTGAAATTTTCCACGAACTAAATTCGTGACTGCCTGTGACTGAATGAATTTCAAGCACTTAGTTATTATAATCGTGCCTTTCATCCCAGACTGACTAAAAGAAGTCACACATGTAGCTAAACCCCCTGAGACCAAGCAGAAGCAAAAGTAGCTGATGTAGTGCCTGCTCCCTTTTTCCTGCAGGCTCGGGCAACACCCAGAATTACAAAAAGCACATTGACAAAGCTCATGACTCACCTGCTGCCGGGCTTCTATTTACATCGCTCAACCTGGGGTTACTAGGCGTGTGGAAGAGCATTCAGGAGTATTTTTCGTCAGCTAGAATGCAGGTGCTCAGAGGAGTGGTTCGCCTCCAGGCCAAAAAACAAACACTACTATTGTAGGTCACTATACGTATCTATAACTGCTCCTATTTATCTTTAATATGATTAAGGGGGTAGTTTTTTAATGCTTTATTGTCATGTCTGACTATTAGTTTTTATTCATTGTTGCCTGAGAAGACACTATTAGATCTACTAGTTTATTAACCAAAGAAAGAATTAAATTGATTTCTTATGTACGCTTTTAACTCATATACATATTTATGTTCAAGCATAATGCATTTCATGGAAGTACAAGGAGCGTTCAAGTCAAACAGAGACTTTTAATTTTACAGGTATAAAAATGGATGCTAGCATGGCGGCACAAAACGCAATAGTAAGTGGCTAGTGTGTCCTATTAGGATAGGTGGCTCGCATGCCGCGGCCTGTCCAGAGACCGTTAATTATGATGGCAGACAAGAGTGTTAGTGTGTGCATAGAAAAGCGCTTGGTGATCAAGTTTTTTGTGATCCGAGACATAAAACCCGCAGATATCTACAGAAGACTTCAAGTGCAGTACGGTGATGAGATGCTCAGCTGCAGTGAGACAATTGAATTGAGTCATTCCTGGGAACATTCAGCATGTGGAACGCCAGATCCTGAATAATCGACTCATAACCTGTCATGAAATTGCACAAGAGAAGAATCTTTCTGCTGTCCTATGATCCAATTGGGAATACTAGTCATGTGGAAACCAAGAAAATCCAAAAGTCACGAACAAAGTCGTCATATAACTTCCTTGTTTATATATGCAATCACCTCATAGCTCAATCGTTACTGAAAACATTTCAAGACTTGTGTGATGTGGAAGTTTACATTAAATAGCTCTTGAAACAATGCTAAACAATAGTGTGGAACCTGGCAAAAATAAATCTCCCTTTCTTACACAGTCCAAAACTTTATTGTTGTTGTTTTTTTATGCTGGATTCTAAGACTATTTTCCAAGTTACTAAACAAAGCAGCCAAACTAATTTCCCTTACAGTGACTACTTACACCCAAGGACCTTGACAGAGAATTTTAATAAAGTGTTCTTCCTAATGCAATAAAAGAAGTGCAGTAAATGGAAAAATCTAGCTTTTGCATATTGTGCAAACCACCATTGTGTGTCTTGTGTAAATCAAAATCCATCCGTTCCATGTGAATTGTGCTGAGTTTTTATGAAACAGCTCTTCCATTTTGTCAAACAGGCTATTGTGCCATGCTACACTACACAGACAAACATTTGTGGACACCTGAGAATAAAATGTATGTGCTTGTTGAACATTACATTAAACATTTAGTCTCCATTTGCTGTTATATCATCTTCCAATTTTCAAGGAAGATGGGTTTGGAGAGTGTGCTGAAATGTAAAGTCAGTAAATTCGTCCCAAAGGTGTTCAATAGGGTTGAGGTCAGAGCTCTAAAATAAGCCACCTAAGATACTTCAACCCATGTGAACCATATCTTCATGGGGCTCACTTTGTGCACAGAGGCATTTTCATGCAGGAACATGTTTTGGGTCCCCTGGTTCAAGTGAAAGGAAAATTTAATGATACTGCCTCCAAAGACATCCAATACATCTGTGTGCCTTCAACTTTGCGGTTTGGCGAAGAACCACATATGGCTGGAAAAGTCAGATTGCCCTGTACTTTTGTCCATATAGTATATTAAAATGTAAATTAAGGTGCCTCCTATTCTTGGCTGTTATTGGTGTGTGGGCTGGACAATAAAGTCTGGTTAGTTTAACTATTATAAATAAATACATTTAACAAAAAAATTAAGAAAAGGAAAATGCTTGCAATGCACTGTCGGAATTAGCGGTGTAACAGTACACAAAAGTCACAGTTCGGAACGTACCTCGTTTTTTGTAAGTTCGGTAAGGGGGAAGAAATACAAAACATGAAAATTGCTTATTTTTTTTATTAATGCAGTTTATTATTATTATTAACATTTGTGAAAATCAACAGTTTTTTTTATTAAATTAAATAAATCTATTTAATGCAATACACTTTTAAACAGTGATTAAATTGAGTAATTAATTAAATTGGCACAAATTTAATTTGTTAAAAAAATAAATACATTAAAAAGTTTTATTAAATAGTTTACATTTGTTAGACCCCATTTTTGTAATACAGATATGTATATGTTTGTGTATGTGTGTTAGTTACATTTATTATAATTTTATTTTTAAAGATATGATCTACTTAACATTTCTACTTATTTTAGCATACTTTAACAAATGTTTTTATTCCTTTTGTCCTTCATTCATTCACTCTCTGGATATGTGGAATTGTCAGGATCTTCTCCTTTTAACAGAAAATCTTAAAGCTGGACATAAAACGCTAAAGAATCTAAAGTGCCAGGGTTGACTCGCTAGCCACTTCCTGATTAGCAGCTAATGCTAATTCTATGGATTCTTTAGTATGTTCATGCATGCGCAAAACAAATTAATTTCTGGTACTAAGTGAGTAGCCACAGTGACACTGCGCTAACTCTAGTTTTTTATTTTTATATACCCCTGATATTGTTGTGTATGTTTTCAAGTTCAATAATAAATAAAAAATGCACTCAGATTTGAACTATGTTCCGCACATAAACAAGATAGCATTAACACGTGTACCGAAAGCACTGTACCTAAAATATTTCGGTACAAATACGTGTATCGTTACAACCCTAGTCAGAATATACTGCATGCAAACAACAAAATGGGTTTAGTATCAGAATACACATAAACTCTGAAAACTACTGTGGAAACTATTAACTGCCTTTTTTTTTACGTATTTTGGCTTCTGGCCAGCCAAAAAATGTGGCCTAGTAGTGCATAGAATACTTTTAATTTTTTTAAGTCATAGAACTGCAACCAAGCTGCTACACCCCATGTCTGTAAATTTGTCTGTACAGGATAAAAGTGGGAGTTAATGAGGTGATGTACATAAAAGCAAGATACAATCAAATTAATTTTTGTTTCTTTTTATTACCTTATTAACTTTAAGAGAAAACAAGAAAGGCAAAGAAAGAAGTTACTGTTTACAGCTCCTATAAAGTAAGTCACAGACTCTGGGCTGTGTTGTTAAAGGGAAATAAACGCTCACACAAAGTGAATGATCTTAAGTTGTTGGGGGTTTTTGTTTTGTTTTGTTTTTTTTACTTAACAAGCTGACATCTTAGGAAAGAAAATTGTTTCTTGACCCTGCAATTCCATGAAAACAGAATTCATATTACTGTCTTTGACTGAAGAAAGAAAGAAAGAAAGAAAGAAAGAAAGAAAGAAAGAAAGAAAGAAAGAAAGAAAGAAAGAAAGAAAGAAAGAAAGAAAGAAAGAAAGGTGTGTGAATACTCAAGCTGCAGCAAAGTTTGAGGTCAGCAGACTTCTTACATAAACTCAGAGTCAGTATCAGTCTTGGAGTCTGGAACATTATCAAGTGTCTTAACACTGCTTGATTGCTACACATTTGGTTTCATGTCATGACAGAAAATAAAAGGAACATACTCCCAAATTAAAACAAACAATTATAATATACAGATTTAAGTCACACTTTTCCTTTTGATGCTACCCGACCCTCACGCCACACAAGGAAGACTCTGAGCTTGCAGCCAGCAAATAAATAGTCCTTTCATCAAAAACTGGAGCACATACACACATGCTCCTCTCTCCGCTATTCACACAGACATGGCAGTTTCTTGGTTTAAACCTGGTTTGTTACTTTGTTACAGAAACCACCCTGACAATTACTTTCTTCCTTACGTCAGTACATTTTCCAATAAGCTGTATTACTACATCACTACACAAGTTTTTTTCCTAACGAGCATTGAAGCTCAATCAGCAATATGGCTTCTATTTCTTTATGGGTTCTCGAAATCAGTGGTTCTTGTAGCAGGGTCCTGACAACTCATTACCAATACCGATAGCTAGGTTGGATCGTACTTGCCGATAACCGACTAATCAACCGATTTTTTTAAATGGATAAAAAAAATAAACAAACTTGTAAAATAGTCCTCAATGTAAAATAGTACTGAAGTTTATTTTAAAAAATTATATATAAAAAAAAAACAGTACTGCAAATGTGCTAAATGAAATAAATATGAGGATATGAATTAATAAATATAAATACATAATTAATAAATTATCAATTGTATGTAAAATATAGCGCTCTGTGCAGCACGCAGTCTCGCATGTAAAAACAAACAGCACATGGTGTCAGTGATTCGCCTCTGATGGTCGCTCCCGTAGCAACAGCGGACTTTTTAACCGGATGCGAGCCGGAAAAACTATTGGTATAGATTTTTGCTGATAGTGATTTAAACTATTTAACCAGTTAATAGGTTTTGCTTGTTGTTTGCTTGAACTATCAGCTATCAACTAAGACTTTTAAAATCAACTTTATATATCTTGAGAGCTGGTTTTTTTTACATAATTATACATATATGCTACAAGAAACTCATTGGAGAGGCTTACACACTACAAATCCTGAACAAAATAAATAAATTCAAGAGCCATCTATCAAGTGGCTCTCTGTAACTGGATGCAGAAAAGTACGAAGAAAAGAGAGAAATTAAAGAGAAACGATTGGTTGGGGAGACACACGCAGTAAGAACAGGCTCCTCTGCAAAGATAACTGGAGCTTGATATTTTTATACTGTGTGCCACCAAGAATCATGTCTTTTTTTTTTCTTGTTTGTTTTTTATCTTATTTCTAACAACCATTTGGCAAATAATTTCTTACAAATTACTCTGGTTACTTTTTCCCTTTACCCCTCCATATAAACAAGCAAGGTGATAGAACTGAATACAGGGATATGCTGTGTATGACAGATGATGAATCTAAATGTCTCTTAGACGCTAACAGGCTGTTTCTCAGCCAGGATAAATTCTTCAATGGACTCTATGTTGAGTAAAAGACAGGAGGTGGAGCTGGAGGTAGCAGAGCTGAAGATGTTGAGGTTTTTGTTGGGAGTGATGAGGATGGATAGGATTAGAAATGAGTTTATTAGAGGGACAGTGCATGTAGGACGTTTTGGAGACAAGGTGAGGAAGGTGTGATTGAGATGGTTTGGACATGTGCAGAGGAGGGACATGGGGTATATCGGTAGGAGAATGCGGAGGATGGAGCCACCAGTAGGAGGAAACGAGGAAGACCAAGGAGGAGGTTTATGGATGTGGTGAGGGAAGACATGCAGGTAGTTGGTTTGAAAGAGGCAGATGTAGAGGGTATGGAGACGGATGATCCGCTGTGGTGACCCCTAATGGGAGCAGCCGAAAGGAGAAGAAGAAAAAGAAGAAGATGAAGAAGAAGAGAAGGACTCTATAGGGATATAGATCTGGGTTTCTGAAGTCCAAAATAACTAGCATTTATTTATTCATCTTTTAGTCAATGCCCAAGGTGGCAAGTCTATCCTGGTAAGTGCACATGAGGATTGGACACCTATCCATCTGCAGCCATGTTTTTGGGAGGTTCGGGGACATTATAGAACCCAGAGAAAAGCCATTTAGACAATAACAAAAGCATGACACGCCACACAATCAGCTAACCTGACCTCAAAATGCTGTGATTATCAGGGTCAAGGGAAAAAAATGAAATGCTTACCCTGCTTAATTGTATTGTTCTGGTTTGAGAAATTAGAAAAACTGAAATCTAAAAAGGATGACACAGTTATTCATTATTTTTTAAAGTAAAATAGATACAAAGCCTACATTATGTAAATGCTGTTAAGTCATTGATAGATGAGAGTTTTGATAGAGTTGATCGTATTTGAAGCATGTGCAAGATTTAGGCACACAGTCACATAATCAGTGTCCCTTTAACAAAGCAAGCATGTAATTCACAATACAGAGCACAGCGCCACTGGAGACAAAGTCTTCAACACTGCAAAATGAAGGAGTGTGAAGACAGACTCAACTAAGCCTTCTGTACTGTGAGACATGGGGGGGTTTTACCTTGTGTCATGAACGCAAAAAATAAAGTTGTTCTGAAGAAGAAAAATAAAGAGTGTTGTGACTACCAATTTCTTTTCCAACCACACCCATGCACATTCTGCAAAGCCATCAGATAGCATGAAAACCAATAACAAGCATGATAAAAAAAAAAAGGAGAAAAAAAAAAGAACGACCATAATTCTTAACTGTTTGACTAAGAAAAAAATACATATATAGTTTAGTGGGTTTTTTGGGTTTCTGTTTTTGAGAATTTATTGGAAATTACCCATTGTACGATTTATGACAGCAGGGTTTCCGGTTTCCTGAAGACTGGTATATTATAGAACACTTCAATTCAGTTCAAGGTATAATTTTCTATGAGCATTTATATCAATATTTCCAAGAATTTGAACCTGCACCCAGTTTTCCAAAATATTCGCTTTAGTATGTACACTTTATCAATGTTTATATTGATTATATCTTCGTGTGTACTAATGACTAAGAGCTTAACAATTT